>NW_027069736.1:899144-921479 GCF_002906115.3 Quercus suber
AAATTCTAGTGAATGTGTGTGGATGGTGATAACCTAGAGTCAAGGATTTGAAAGAATTATTAAACAAACATGTTTTTCATATTTTTGATATGGATTTAAGATTAAAACTAGTGATATGCATGAACATGTGATGAACAACCAAGAACATGTGAAGAACATATTAGAACAACTAAGAACATTCAAACATATTCAAAGGAATTTAAATGATCATTATCATGTTTTAATCTTAAATTCTCATCATAGCAACACAAGAAACAATTAGGGAAAGAGATTATACCTTCATGCAAAATCCATATGGTGGAAGATGAGACTCTTGAGGGAGGTCCTAGGGTGGAGGAAAAGAAGAGTTAGGAGAGGAAGAGTGAGTCTCACTCAATACCTTGAGTCTCAGGAAGACCAAGATATGACAAGACTACTCAACTTCACTAGAACTCAAGAGAGGAGAAGAGAGGGGATTTTTTTGGTGCCTTGGAATGAAGGAGGGGGAGGGTTTATATAGTGGTAGTGAAGGGAATATAAATGGAAGGCCATTTAATGAGGGTTGACAAGGATTATGAACCTATACCTCATTTTAGCCTTGGGGAAAATCTGGTGCATTAAATGGAGAGATTGGTGGGAGTGGGGAGCAAGCCAAAATTCGGTTTTTCCGTAGCTGCTGTAACAGCTTGTAGAGCTAATTTCGAAAAATCATATCTGACCCAATTCTGATCGGAATTGTCTCGTTCTTGTACTCAAATTGAAGCCCCGGATGTCTAGTTTTTGGGAAAATTAACCCCATTCACAAATTCAAAACATTCTGAGAGATATTGATAAAATAGTGAGTAGAGGTCATTTGTTAGAAAATGGTTTCAGCACAATTAACATTAACAGGTCCCAAATTAGTTCCCAATTAACATTAAATGGCTCCAATCACTCCCATTTCAGAATTAATTGATTCCCAATTTACTCTAATTAAAAGATAATTACACAAATTACTCATTGAATAATTAATGTTTAACTATCTAATTAATTAGGTGTATGCAACCTCACCATAAAATGTAGTCCTAACCAATTAAATTATGACACATCATTGATCTCAAATTGATTACACCTATAACCAATTGAAATCAATTGTTCATAATCATATATAGTTGGACTCAATTTGTGATAGTACATCTTAGCCATTAAAACTTGATTTGATGATAACTTTCAGTCTGGTGGTCCGATTAGGGCTTATGACCAGTCGATTTGATCGTTACAACATCAAGATCATTTTGATAAAATGAGATTAAGGATCTAATGAATAGAATCAAGATTCATATTCCCAAGGCGAAATTACCCTTTTACCCTCCAAATGAGGTTAAATGCGGGTTGCAAAATGGGGTGTCAACAGTGGCCACTTCCAAGGTGGAAGCGCTAGAGGTAGAAGCTTCTAGCCTTAGGAAGGATCTGATAAAGGCCATGGATGCCAACAACTCATCCAAAGAAAAAATCTGGGCCTTAACTAAGCAATTGAATGTAGAAAAGTTGCTGGTGAAGCAAAAGGACAAGCAGATCACCGCTACCAACCAAAAAATGAAGAATACTATTGCCAAGGCCGTCCCCGCTTTCCAACTCACGGATGAGTATAATGCAATTTTATCTGGCTAGTACTTTAAAGGCTTTGAATTGTTGAGGAGATATTTAGTGAAGCACGGTTTTGAGACTGATCTGGAGAATTTGGACTTTGAGGCCATAGACAAAGAGATCGAAGTGGACGAGGCAGCGCAGGTTGCTACTGCTGAAGACCCTCCATCACCTAAAAAAGAGGACGATGCCCTTCCAGCTTAGCAATATTTGATTCGTTACTTCTATCTATCCATTGGCTTGAGGATGTCGTGGGGATGAATACTTGTTTTTGTTGCCAAGGCTTGAAAAAAATGATCTGAATCCTTGATTGTCAAACTGATGACCATTATCCGAGATGATCATCTGTGGGATCCCGAACCTGCATACAATATTTTTCCATACAAAACTTTGTACCTTTGCTTCTGTGATTATGGATAGTGCTTCTGCCTCCACCCACTTCGTGAAGTAGTCAATAGTGACGAGTAAGAATTTTACTTGCTTATTTCCTTATGACAAAGGCCCCATAATGTCAATTCCCCATTGTGCAAATGGCCAGAGTGAAGATATAGTCGGCATCTTCTCTCTTGGGATTCGTTGGATGTTCCCATCCCTTTGACAATTGTTACATTTCTTGACAAAATCCGTTGTGTCTTGTTGCATTGTGGGCCAAAAGTAGCCTGCCTTCACAATATTTTTTACAAGGGACTTTACTCCCATGTGATCACCGCAAATGCCCCCGTGAACCTCGTCCAGAATATACTTGGCTTCTTTTTCTTCAACACACCTCAAGTAAGGTTGTGAGAAGCCTCTTTTGTAAAGCTCGTCATTCAGCACTGTGAACCAGGTAGCCCATTTCTAGATCTTCTTGGCTTCGTCAAGATTTGATGGCAATCGTCCATCCTTAAGGTATGATAAGTTTGGGCTCATCCATCCTGTGCTAGTGTGCACCGGGAAGGTCTAAAATTCTTCGATGCTGGGAGAGTTCTGTTCTTCCAGCTTCTAATTAGTCACCTTTGCCTAATTATCTGCTGACACACTCCTAGCCACTTCGTTAGCTTCTGTATTTTGATCTCATGGGATCTGAGCAAATTCTACCTGATCAAAGTTACTTACCAATTGGTTTGTCAACTTAAGGTATCTCTGCATCCTTGTCTCCTTTGCTTCGAAATCTCCCTTGACTTGTCCTATGAGCAGCTGTGAATCACTCCTTAGCAAAGCGCTTTTTGCTTCAAATGTCTGGGTCCTCAGCTTTGTCAGTATGGCCTTGTACTTTGCTTCATTGTTGGTTACAGGAAATTTAAGTTAAACGCCATATTTCAAAACGTCACCCTCAAAGGAGGTAATGACAACACCCACTCATCCCCTCTTCTGCGTGGATGACCTGTCCATATGGATCATCCAAAGTTCCTCCTGGTTTTCTTCATGCTCGGGGGAGGTGAATTCTGCTATAAAATCTGCCAGCGCCTAGGCTTTTATGGCTGTTCGGGATCGATATTCTATATCGAATTGACTAAGCTCGATGGCCCACTGTACCATTCGTCTAGTAGTCTTAAGTTTATTCATTGCTTTCTTAATGGATTGGTCCATCATTACTATGATCGGGTTGGCCTGAAAGTATGGAAGAAGCTTTCTAGAGGCCACTATTAGGTTTGATCTTTTCTATTTGCAAGTATCAGGCTTCAGCTCCTTGGAAGGCTTGGTTGACATAATACATCGGATGCTGTATCTTATTTTCTTCCTTGAATAAGGCTACGCTCACCGCAGTTATAGACACAGCTAAGTACAGGAATAAGTTTTCTCCTTCCTTGGACGGACTTAAGAGTGGGGGGTTGCTCAGGTAACGCTTTAGCTCTTGGAAGCTGCTTCGCAGTCGTCCATCCAGACGAAAGCCTGTTTCAAGGTCTTGAAGAAAGGAAGGTATTTGTTTATTGCTTTAGAGATGAACCTGTTGAGGGCTGCCACCCTTCATGTTAGAGATTGCACTTCTTTGATCGTTTTCGGGGAGGACATTTCGAGGATGGCTCTCACCTTTTTTGGATTTGCTTTTATTCCTCTTTGTGATAGCATGAAACTGAGGAATTTTTCAGAGGAGACTCTAAAGGCACATTTGGTCGGGTTCAATTTCATACTATATTTCCTGAGTGTGTTAAACGTCTCCTTGAAATCGTCTAGATGATTCTCCTCTTCTTTACTCTTAACAAGCATGTCGTTCACATATACTTCTATGTTCCTCCCAATCTACTTGCTAAACATCTGGTTTACTATAATCTCTGGTACATGACTCCCACATTTTTCAAATCAAAAGGCATAACCTTATAGCAGTAAAGACCCTGGCTGGTGATGAAAGCAGTCTTCTCTTAATCCTTCTCTGCTAGTTGTATTTGGTTGTACCCGGAGAAGGCATCCATAAAGGTAAGAAGTTTATGCTTGGCTGTTAAGTCCACAAGCTGGTCAATCCTGGGTAAAGGGAAGTTGTCCTTCGGGCAGACACTATTCAAATCCGTGAAGTCAACTCTCATTCTCCATTTCCCATTTGCCTTTTTAATCATGACGACGTTGGCCAGCCATTTAGGATAGTATACTTCTCTAATGTAGTTAGCAGCGAGTAGTTTGTTCACCTCGTCCATGATGGCTCTGTTTCGTTTAGGAGAGAAAACTCTTCTTCTCTGTTGGACGAGCGTTTTCTCAGGATCCACATTTAGGCAGTGTTGAATGATGTCTGCTGGTATGCTAGGCATATATTCATGACGCCAAGCGAATACATCCAGGTTACTCCTTAGAAAGTTGATGATTTCTTCCTTTGTCTGGGGTTCATACTCATCCTTACTTGGGACAATTTTCGGTTTCTTTTCTTCAATCATCCATGTAAAGTTTTCTTTTAATGCTAAGACAACCTGGTAACATTCTCATGCCAACACCTGATTTCCTTTTATCTCCCTAGTTCCCTGTTCTATTGGGAACTTCACCTTCAGGCAATATGTGGAAGTGGTTGCTCTCCAACGATTGAGTGTAAGCCTCCCTATGATCACATTGTAGGATGAAGGTGAATCTACTACCAAGAAGTTGTGTTTATTGGTTACCTAGAAGGGGTACGAGACAGCCATGACTATCAGTGTTACTATTCCCCAGGGGTACACCTTGTCTCTGCTGAAATTGACGAGGGGGGATTCGAATGGACGATGTCTCTTCGGGTCTACTTTTAGTTGCTGGAAGGCAGAGAGGTAAATGATATCTATCGAGCTCCCATTGTCTACTAAGACCCTTCTAGTACTGAATCCTTCAATCATGAGCATAATGACCAACGAGTCATCATGAAGCTCTTTCACCCCTTTGGCATCTTCTTTTGAGAATAGCATATCTTGGTCTGTTTGCCTTTGCTTTAGAGGTGG
This sequence comes from Quercus suber, assembly GCF_002906115.3. Lineage (NCBI taxonomy): Eukaryota > Viridiplantae > Streptophyta > Magnoliopsida > Fagales > Fagaceae > Quercus > Quercus suber. The sequence continues at coordinate 904,121 of NW_027069736.1, forward strand.
CATGCTATGAATGCTGTTCACTTGCCTCTGGTATGACTTCCTAAGGGACTTGAATGACCTTCTAGTAGACGATCCTTTTGTGATGGTCTTTATCTCCCCTATGACTCTTTATGGATGAAGGGGCATATGATCTTCGTCCCTCTGAGTGACTTTGTGTTGACCCATGTTATCTTCTCAAGATTTGCTGGAATCTCCATTCTTCACAAACTTTTGCAGTACGTATTGACCCCTTGTGATTAAATTAATTAATTAATTAATTAGCCTAGTTATTAATTAATCAATTTAACATGCAAACGCGTGGTAGCACATTCAAATCACCAATAAACTAATAATGCAGCGAAAAGTAAATAACACGGTGATTTGTTTACAAATAGAGAAAACCTGACGATAAAAACCCCATTAGGTGATTTTCAGGTCACCACTCCCGAAACTCTACTATTATCACAACAAGCGGTTACAAGTAAAGGAATCCCAAATACCTTACCAACCTACAGTTGACCTCTTACCCCAATACCCAATTGGATTTGTTATGTAGTGACAGTTCCCCTTTTGATGCACGACTCCCAAGTATGTGACTAGCCAATGTGTAGATCCTAGTACGTGACTTCAATCACCAACTAGAAAGAGTTGTTGGCTGCTAAGTTCTTCAGTTCATCCACGATGAAGATTAAGAAGATGCTTGGTCACAAAATCCAAAGGTGCACATACACAGCAACTTCTTCAGAAGAGATGAGCTTGGGCAAAACTTTGTCTCCGGTCACAATTTGCTTGAACAGAGTTTGCTTAATGCTTGTGCAACTTGTGAAAACTTTGACGGCCCTTAAAACAATCCTTTTATATGCCTAGGGTTAGAAGAAAAGAAGGTCCAAAGACACATCCACGAATCCCAAGAAATCAGATCAGAAATTCTGATTTTATAAACCTCGACAAGTAGAAGGTGTTGAGCAAGTGTCGAGATTTAATGATTGTGCACTTCTTCAGCTTGTTTCTTGGACAAACTTGATGACTTCAATACTTGATCTTGAAACCTTGTTTTTTGAAGTATTAAAAACACCTAGAACTACCCAATTACAAGTTAAATGCATTTTTTTCAAATGATTAGCTAACTACATAAAAGAATGACATATGTTCTTAACAAGTGAACTACATATGTCTTAACAATCTCCCCCTTTGATAATCCATGACAAAACCACAACAAACAAATGAACATATGAGAGAAGTCATAAATCACTCAACTCATATTCACTTGTTGAATACAATAAAATCTATCCTAACACAAACTCTTGAAAAACTTTGCAAGAAGAGAGTTTATGGCAAGTACACTTTGACAACCTGTATTTCTAAAACACTTTAAATAAAACTCATCAAGGCATCTTTGTGTGAAATAGAAATAATAGATTGCATACAAGTATAAGAAGCATGTATATAAAGAGAGAAAAGAAATAAAACATGTAGAAGTAGGTGAAAGAAACATACATCCACAACCAATTGTGTTTCCATTGTCACTCTTCAAAGATAGTTTATGTTTTGCGTAAATGAATTTTAACAGGTTAATAGTTTTTGTTTTTCATAAATGGATTTTGACAAGTTGATAATTTATATTTTGTGTAAATGGATTTTGGCATGTTGATAGTTGTCGGGGGTGGTTTTTGCGCGTAGCCACGTGTCTTCCACTGAAGGTGTGACTTTGCTAGACTTGGATTTGTATTGGGTAGTCCAATCTGGAACTCAACATTAGGTCATATAAACCAATGGCTTCCGGTGCATTTTTAAGCCTACAAAATAGATAAAGCCCTAAGTCTTAGAATCATGATAATTGTTGAAATAAATAAATAGTATATTTAATTGAATAGATTTGATGAAATGATTAGTTGAACATCATTATTATGTTTATTAAGTGATATCCAATTAAGTGTCGTAGGTCCAGTAATGGGATGATTCCAATAATCCATATCCAGCTATGGTATATAGTTCATGTCCAATATAATAGGATATGTCTAGCAATGGTCTATGTCCAAATAAGGTATGTCTAGCAATGTTTTATGTCCAAATAATATATGTCAATCGGTGGTATATGTCCAGCGGTGATTTATGTCCAAATAATATATGGGTAATGGTGGTTGATCAATTTATTATATGTATGTTCATTAATGAAGTATTAGTGAGACCATGTTTTATTAAATAGTGAGATGATATTAAAGTAACTTGCATCCAGCGGTGCAATAGTAATGAGTTAATGTATACATAATAATGTAATATTGACGATAGAGAGATTTTGACTTATCTTGCATGTTTTTAACTCCAACTGTACAACATCACTTTGTTCTTTATATGATTTGTGGTTCCAGCTGTATAACGTTAGTGAGCTAATAACATTCCAGCGGCATAATAATATGAGTACAACAGTACAATGATAATAAATTAAAACATACTCAATAGTATAATTTTGGAGATAAATATATAATGACTTTTCTTCACAGTTTGTAGCTCTAGCCGTATAACAGCAGTGGACTTATAACATTTCAGCAGCATGATAAAATGAGTCCAGTAGTACAATATGATATTATAAGTCCTTTCATGGTAACTTCCTGATTGAAGGGGAAAAATGGGTTCAACTGGAGGAAGAGAAAACATGTCCAACTGTGTGCATAGGTTGGTTAAGTTTATCCTCTTTATTATGCACTTAAATAATTTTCCCCGTATAGTACTTTTTTAGTTTTAGTCAAATATAAGTGTTATTGCCTTCCATAAGAAGTGCTTTTAGTATTAGAAATTTATGTCTTTCATGAGAATGACTTTAATATGAAATCATTGTGTCTTCTAAGAGAAAGACTTTTAGTCTTTAATGTTCATATGCCTTCCATGAGAAAGGGCTTTTGTAATATGTTCTTGGTAGAGTGTTTGGTATCTTTTAAAATGTATGGAGATGGTAAGAAATATATATGTTTTATGAGATATGGTGTTTGTAAGATAGATTAGAAAAATATGTGAGAAGTGTGTATGGATAGTTTGTGAGGAATGTGTTTGTAAAATGTATGGGAGTATGACATAGATAATATGAAGGTTAAATATAGTAAATACATGAACTTATAGTTGTTGTCGAAGTTGTTTTTTATGTCTTGACATTGGTTATGTTGCTTTCTAAAAAGGGAGGTATTGTAAGAGAAATAGAGAAAGAGATGGAGATGTGTTTATGGGTAGCAAAATGATGATATTTCAAAATAATAGAGTGTGGGAAAAATGGGTAATGGATAATGGTGTGGTGTAATAGGCATGTTGTAATGGTGTTATCTAAGAAGAGATATTTTGGTAAGAGAGATGAAGAAGTATAGAAATGCTTAGAGATATGGGTAGCAAAGTGAATGAAGTTTCAGAATAAAGGGGTGAGAGAGAAATGGATAGTGGTTGTGTTAGTGTGTAGCTTGGTCCTCTTTATATAGAGCCAAGTGTGTAACTAGATTAGAATTAGTTGAAGGGAAATTTAGCAAATAAGTAAAAATCTTTGACAAAGTAAGTGGTTTCATTAGTGGATTTTTGTTTTTTAGCCAAAAGAAGAAAGTTTGAGACTTTAGTATTGCTAGAGCTGCTATTACAACTGTCAGACACAATTGTCAACTCTACAGTAGTAGCTACTGGATGATGTCATCTGAATGACATCTTCTGCTGGAGGAAAATATTTGGCATTAAATTCATGATTTGGTTGAAAATGGTAAGATAACCTTTATGGGACCTTCTTATTTCTAGTACTATAGCTGGAGGCTAAGGATCTTAGCTTAAAATGGTAGGATTTCTTTTATGGGATCCTTACTTTTTTTGGTATATAAGGTAGTTGCTGGGATTGATCATTAATGGGCAAGTAATATCATTTTAGGACATGTGTTAACTGTTAACTACCTAAGTTGCTGTTAAAGCTATTACAGCTTCTACTGGAGCTACTGTAGCATCTGCTAGAGCTGTTGCACCTTTTACTGGAGCTATTGCAGCTTCTGTCGAAGTTGTTATCAGTATTTTCGGCTAAGTTTTCTCTTTTGGAAAATTATATGTTTAGTCTATGATTTTATTACAATATAATTTTGGTAAGTAATAAACTAGTTGGTTAATATTTGATGAAGTTTTAGAAATGTAATTATGGTTCTTTGTGTTTTGACCAAATTTTGGAGAGCAAGGAGAGCATTTAATGCTAGATATGAGATATTAATATAAATTTAGCCATGTGCTTGAAATTAATTAAATGAAAATAATAATATAATTAATATGAAATGATATAATTACATTTTTAAACTTATATTATATGATGGACATTAATTTTTATGTAAAGAGCATGATAAGTTTTATCATTTTAAGTGTTATGTAATATTATCTCTCTGTCGCTAAGAAAGTTGGGTTTTTTCCCCTCTTTTCTTAGCAAATAGAAGTTTTTTGTCCCTTCTCTGAAGGAAAGTTTGTTTGTTTGTTTGTTTATTTGTTTTTTTTTTTTTTTTTTTTCGATCTGTTAATTTGCTCCTGTGTCCTTTGGAGTCACCATGTGTTGAGTTTGTTGGTTTGTTTTTTGTTCAAGGTTTTGGGAAACACTTTTACTCCTTCTGTTACTCTCCTACGTAGTGTTACTTATCTTTCTTTTTCTTCATTGCTCACCATGGAAGACCTCACTAAAAATTGGTCTGAATTATCTCTATCTAATAGAGAACATACTGGTTTTGTCCTTCCAAATGTTACTTATTGCACACTAAACCATCAGTTTTCAGGGAATTTGGGAAGACATGTTAAGCAATATGTTTTCCTTTATCAACTTTGGATCACTAGAGTTTTACTGAATATACTTCTTGGCCCTCCAAACCACAACTCCCAAAATTCTCCCGATGAGACTCATGAGCTTGGATCATGAGCAAAAAATGAGATGATCTGCAATGAGCTTGAACCATGGGCTTTGACGCCTTTTTGTGTAAATATGGGCTTTTTTTAGCTTTAAAAGAGATTTTCCTAAAATTCATGATAACGTTGATGTGGTGTGGGTTGCAAATGAAATAAAGCCATGTGGTGTGAAAAATTTATCCTCAACAATAGTTTAATTCAATTGGAGCAAAAATGAGTTTGCATTGTCACTCGTCAAAGATAGTCTATGTTTTGCATAAATGAATTTTGACAGGTTGATAGTTTATGTTTTGCTTAAATGGAGTTTGACAAATTTATAGTTTAATTCAATTGGAGCAAAAATGAGTTTCCATTGTCACTCTTCATAGAACTTATCTGATGGAAAAAGGAAATAAAATCCAAAATAATGATTGTCATGAAAAGACAGATTTCCAAAAACATGACCATTCAAAAAAAAAAAAAAAACTCCATTAAGAAAAGTTGAGTTTAAAAAAATACAACTGTTATAATAAGATGATTATTTAAAAAATGACTATTGAAAACAAATAATAAAGAAAGATTAAAAAATAATATTTAAATAAAGTGGTAAAAGAGTAGCACTTGGGATGTTAAGTGTGTTGTAAAGTGGTATACTATAATAGATAATGACAAAACTTAAGTATAATACTTTAAGTGTTGTTCTTTAGGTTTCTATCTTAAAATTCAATCATGTGGCTATTTAACTAAAAAGTATACTTTCATTCTATGAAAAAAATTCACATTGCAAAATTTTAAGAGGAGAACTTAAAGAACAATACATAAGTATTGTACTTAAGTCTTATCCAATAAATAAAGTAACATTTGAGATAGTAAAATGAGATATTTTTTAGAAACCATGCAATGCCTTAACTGTGGTTTTCTAAAACTAGGAAAATTGATTATCAGTATCTTGCAATCTAACGTACCAGTCTAGGAAAATTGAGGACCCGGTATTGTCAAATATAAATATGTTGGAAAACTATGAAGGGGGAGAATGATAATTTAATATGTTTACCAAAAAAAAAAAAAAAAAAAAGAATGATAATTTAATATGGGCATAGTCACCAAATCCAAAAACGGCGAGACAGAGAGATGCTATTTTTGACTTTGCAGTTTGCAGTCAAGGATCAAGGTACTATTTTTTTTTTTTTTTTTGGGAGAAGCAGTCAAGGTATTATTGATTGTAACGTATCCAGTCATCAAAGAAAGCAATTGAACAGTTAGTAAAGTTACTTCGACGTTTATGGTGCCAACATCAGATAAGTCAACTGGATCCCGTAAATTTATTGGACCTCCTCTAAGTAACCATCTTATATAGCACAAGCTTTTACATTATCCCATAAAATAAAATAAAATAAAATAAGCTTTTAAATGTGCTCTTTTTTTTTATTATTATTATTTATTTTATTTTTATAGAGGCGTAAGGTAAGTAGATGAATAGTGCTGGTTTAGATTCCTCCGTTCAGTCAAGAATTATTTTGTTTAGATAATGGGATGATTTGGACAATACTTAGGGGTTTTGTTTTCTTATTACTTTTTTTCGTTTATTTAGTCACATAATTTTTCCCCAAAAAAAAAAGTAAAATACAAACATCAATACAGTCTCTTTTATTATATTAAAAATGGACATACAGCTGTCATAAAATGAGAATAATAATAGAAATATAACATTTTTCACAATTGTTGACACAATCTGTTATAATTGAAACAACATCACTTTTTATATTGGTTCACCAGTAATCTTACCTTTATTATGCATCAATCAAAATAGTCCATGTCAACAATTGTTTTTTTTTTTTTTTTTAATATCCAAGGCCTATTATTATAGAAATACATGTGAGCCTGTATCATTGCTCACAATGAGAATCAATTATTAGTGCCAGAATTGCTATCTTCTCCCTTATCAACATTTTGATACTTGTATAAGCAAGCACACACCAAGAAATAACCAAAGTTGACCACTCCTCCCACAACTAACAACCAATACATATTATCTAGCCTCCCATTATTTATATTATTTGGTAACCATCCAGTGATCCTTTGGACAAGATCAATCAAAACCGTGCTCATATAAAAAGAAATCCCTATAATCAAAGCAATCATCGCAGTTGATGTACTTTTAAGTGAAGTAGGGAATTCTTGATAATATAATGCAACTTGTCCTGGGAAGTGAAATGCTTCTCCAATGCCAACCAAAACTAGTTGTGGAATTAGCCACAAGGCCAACATGGGCACTATGGCCCTGGTTTTCATGATTGGTGAATCTTTGGAATTAATTTACGAGGAATTGATTTTTTATTTTTTTTTTTTCGAAATTCTTACAAAAAAACTTGAATCATGAATTCTAGTTTTANTAAGTACATTGTTCCAGCTATAATATGTGTTCTATTTTATATGTTTTCTTATAAAGTTCCTCCATTTCTAGTTCACATTGTTCCAAGATTGCTTCTAGACAATTGAGACTATTGTTTTAGTCAAATATAAATTTGTATATATATAATTTGGTTTTAAAAAAAAAGTAATGTTGTTATACTAGACGATAATAGGCTATCATGACAATTGAGAAATTTTTTTTAGTCAAAAGATAAATTTGTATATATATAATTTGGGGTTAAAACAAAATATTATTGTTACACTAGATGATTATTTGCTATATATCATGATAATTGAGAAATTGTTTTAGTAAAAAAAATTGTATAAGTATAATTTGGGGTTAAAAAAATCACTTGTTAACACTAGATGATTATTTGCTATCATGTGGCGGCAGTGGTGACGGTGGGGGCAGGGTGGAAGAGTCAGCGGCGGTGGTAGTGGCAACGGTAGCAGTTGCGGTGGTTGTGATTTATGTTTATTGTAGTGGATATATTATTTTATTGTATAGATATATTATTTTATTGTGATGTTTATATTATTTTATTGTGTTGAAAACTAAAATAGATCCACTGCTGCTGAATGTTTTGTAAAGTGAGTAGGTAAAATAGATAAAATAACTTTTTTTGGTGCCAAAGAGCTAAATTTTTAGCTCTATGTTGTGGATGCTCTGAAGAGGTGTGTGTTGTCTTGTGCTGTCCTACAAGCTAGAGAAGAAAGAAAAAGCTGAAGAAATATAAAGTGAATTCATTTGGTCATTTGGGTGTGAACTATGAAGTCCATAGAGAGAGAGGACAGTGTGCAGTCTTTGAAGAACTACGTGAGAGAGAGTATGCAAAAGAGAAAAATACAGAGAGCAAGAGAAAATTACGAGTGAGGATATACATAGTGAGTAAAAAGAAAAAGAGAGTCATTTTTTACTCTAAGTTGTATCTCTAAACGTTGCAATCTCTATTTGATAATTAATATAATGAAATTATTTAAAGTTGTCCCATGGTTTTTCTTTTAAGAAGAAATGATTTTTCATAAATCTTGTGTTCTTACGTGGTTGTGTTCCGTTATACTTGATAAAATTTATTCTCATTTATTAGAATTTTTCTGAACACCTTTTATTTTATTTTTTACTTTTTATATGTTTTAATGGGAACACATAAGAAATTATGCTAAATAGGATGGTTACTAAGAGCAGGTTCAATGGAATTAATCAACTTCAATTGGATGACCCAGTTGACAAATCTGATGTTTGCCCCATAATTGTCGAAGTAACTCTACAAAGAGTTCAATTGCTTTCTTGATGAATATGGATAACTAACAGTCAATAGTACCATGATCACTGCAAAGTCAATCGTGGACTTGGCTTGCATCTCCCTTTCTCTCCGTTTGAATTTGGTGACTATATATGCCCTTATTAAATTATAATTTGCCAATATATTAAGCAAAATATCGTGTCCTCGTTAATGTCGCTATGGCAAGCGTGCTTAATTTGCACCGATAAAATATAGTGTGCCTTTCTGAGTGGCAAGAATGTGATTTGTAGGTAGACTGGAATATTATGTAAAAGATACTGAAATCATTTCACATTTTCCTGGTCTTTGAAAACCGCGGTAGGCCACGCATTGATTTTTTCAATCTTTTTCTTTGGCAAGGAGTGAAGGTTTGTCCAACAGAAATTTGAACATTTATATTCGTACTGTTCTGTTAGTTATAACAAGGTAGCAAAAAACAACCTCGTATGAAATTAACAGTTGACTTGCAATATGGAAGGTAGAGAAGCCCAAATATCCAGCTCCGGTAGCAAACGTGGTGGTTGGATTACCTTCCCCTTCATCATCTCTCTCTCTCTCTCTCTCTCTCTCTCTCTCTCTCTCTGAAACACATAGAATTTGTTGGATCAATATGTTTCTTATTTCTAATATTTATATCAACCAGGCGCGACGGCGGGATTCACACTTGGAGGCGTAGGATGGATATCAAACCTGATCGTTTATCTGATTCAGGTTTTCAATGTGAAAAACATAAACGCAGCTCAGATTTACAACATATCGAATGGTTGCACCAATTTGTTTCCGGTCATTGGAGCAATTGTTGCTGACTCATTCTTTGGTACTTTCTCTGTTGCTGCAGTTTCTGCCTGTATCTCTTTGCTGGTAATACTCTTCACTGTGTTGCAACTTGCAAGATGCATGTCCGTTGTGTGTGTAGTTTGCTTGCTAGACTTTCTGTTGTTTGTTTATCTCGAGTTATATTTAATTTTTCAATATAATTGATTGATAGATATTTTTCTCTCGACTGTGAATGGCTTATGTTCTTTGTGTGTTTGCAAGCCTATGGTTACTTTGACAGATGATTTCATTATTTGGTAGATGTAAATATTGATCCTCTTCTATATCTTTTCCAAGTAATGAGAAGTGATTGAACTTCATATTCTTTTACTTTCCTAAAAAAATATTGAAGAACACGAACTTATTGCTTTGTTTCTATTGGCAAAAGATATTTTTAAAAACAAATGATGAATTTGGTTGCAACTCCAAAAATAATTTATATTGTTTTACTCGCAAAAAAATTATTAATATTTTATATAGACATAATAGTGACGGCTGTAGTAATGGGGGCAATACTGATGTGGCGTAAGTGATGGTGGTAGTGGCGGGGATGATGTTGGTGATTGTGGAGTGGTGTCCTTAGAGGCGATGATGACAAGAGTTGTTGCAGATGGTGTCGTAGAGTTGTGGCTATAGGCCCGCTTGAGACAATGATGGTGGGGTTATAATAATTAATAGGATTGGAGTGGTTGTCGTAAAAGGCTCTAGTTTCCTTTCCATTTACGATTAACTAGTACTCAAGTTGTAAACTTGAGTGTTTCTTTGGCAAAACATTTTCATTTAAGATTTTTTATTTATTTATTTATTCATACATAGCTTTTTAAAAGCTCATTTTATCAATATAAAATAAATATTTTAATCAATTTTCAACAATTAAACAAAAAAAAAAAAATGTCGTAAGGAACCTCCATCCTTAACATCTAAACCATTTACCTTTGCAGGGTATAATTCTCTTAACCTTGACTTCAGCACTTGATCCTTGAGACCTCAGCCATGTGATAATGGATCAAGCTTATGCACACCACCCTCAAAACTCCAATATGCGATCCTATACACAAGTTTAGCCCTAGCATGTATTGGATCTGGAGGTACACGGTTTACCATAGCAACTATGGGAGCAAATCAATTTAATAATCCCAAGGATCAAGGGATTTTTTTTAACTGGTTTTTCTTCACTTTCTATATTGGCTCTGTGGCAAGCGGCACCGCCATTGTCTACATTCAAGGTAACGTAAGTTGGAAATGGGGATTTGGCCTATGTGCGATTGCTAACTTCATTGGCTTGGCCTTTCTCTTATTGGGAAACCGTTTCTACTTTCATGATAAGCCACAAGGGAGCCCATTCACAGGCATAGTTCGTGTTATTGTTGCCACAATTCAGAAATGGAAGCTGCAGTACTCATCCAAAATCGAGGATTACTACTACGGACATGATGGAATCACAGAAATAGCTGCAACCGCAACACCCAAAAAGAGCTTCAGGTAGGAAGTTGAGTCGTTCTTTATTTTTTGGGATGAATTGAAATTTAGTTATTATTATTTGAAAACTTGGTCACTTTACAATCATCAATATTACCTATAACTACCTCTAGTACTTGACATATGCAATAAGGGAAAAGTATCATGTGCATTTAATATATACATCCATTTCTAATAGTTTGTAGATCTCACGTGATTATAGAGTTCATATATTGTGAAATAGATGATGCGTCTATTGAATTGAATGCATAAGACATATAATTATTGCAACATGTGAATTTTGAATGAAATTTAGTATTCTTAGTCTTGAACACCATGTCCATTTAGTGTTCTATTTTTAATGAACTCTATATATATATTTTTATCTACTTATAATGACCATTAGTATTTTGAAATATTAATTTGTAAGCATATGGAGATCATTTGAATTCTCACGTTTGATAATTCATTTGACATAATGATAGTCTGACAGAAATTTTATAAGCCAAAACTTTATTCAACTAACAAAACTACTTAAACACACTTTTGATGCAGGTTCCTTAATCGTGCCGCACTTAAAACAGATGGAGATGTTGGATCGGATGGTTTAATTGCAAAACCTTGGAAAATATGCACAGTACAACAAGTAGAAGATGTCAAAACCCTTTTTAGGATTTTCCCGTTATGGTCATCAAGCATATTTTTAGGTACCCCAATAGGAGTCCAAGCCAGTTTGACAGTAATCCAAGCTTTAACAATGGACCGACACCTTGGGCCTCATTTCCAAATTCCTGCTGGGTCTATCCTAGTCATAAGCCTAATCTCCACAGCCATTTTTCTTACAATCGTTGACCGATTCTTATCTCCAATGTGGAAAAAGCTGACTCATAGGTCTCCGACGCCCCTCCAACAGATAGGACTAGGTCATGTGCTAAACATTCTAAGTATGGCTACTTCAGCACTAGTGGAATCGAAGCGGCTCAAAATAGCCCGAGCCCACCATCTCCAAGGCCAGCCTGGCATGCACTAGATTGTGATTTCATCACACATCAAGAGCAGTTAGGACTTTACATCTTAAGAAGTGACCTACAGCCACTATATAAAGACAACACCAAGACTTTATTATATGTGTTGGGAAGTAACCCACCTCAGCATGTATTGTTTGCTTCAAAGAAAAAGCTGGAGCCAATATCTCCTTTCACGGAAAATGAATAAATGCACAAACTATTTGACCAATTCTACAACTTGCCCTCATTTTTATATTTTAGTTTTTAAAGTATTTATTTATAGAACATGACATACATATACATACATACATATTATATATATATATAACCAATCATAAATTATTCTATAGTTTTTTTTATTTATTATTTACTAAAAAGGAACCAAAGTCACTACCACATGCCATGTGAAAGAAAGAAAAATCTAATAATTAACACTGTCAATCAATTTGATTGAATGGTTCTTTATTTTATACAGAATCAATAGGAGATTTGATATCAAATTCCATGCCTTGTTGAGACTATTTAAATTAAGAACCGACAATATTTTTTAACAATAAATATATTATTTGCTTGCAATTACTTACCGTTGAGCCAAAATTTGTGAACTATGCAAATAAATTAGAATCAACAAATAGAAAATTAGCAAGAAGCAAAAACAGAAATAATAAAAATTTTAGCCTTCCCTACACATAGAAAATTCCCAAACTAACATTTAAAAATAAAAACATAAATTCCTGCAAACAGAAAAGTCCCAATACATTCCATTCCTCAACGATTTATCATTAGATTCAAAAAATATTATAAATTTATCATTCCAATTACCCAAATAAAAAATCCCAAGCATGTAGATGAAGAAGACAGAGACAACTCACTTGAAGGCAAGTCCGGTCGGAGGTGTGGATCGGCGACGGTGGCAGCAGGACAGAGAGGTGAGAGTTTGAGAGAGTTGAGAGCATCAGAGAAGGCCGAGATGGGTTGAACGCGTGGATCAACTGCGGATTGGAGGCGTGGGTCCGAGGCGTGGATCAGCGACTTGGGGCTTGGGTCAGCTTGGGAGTTTGACGAAGTGGGTCAGCTGGTGGGTCGGTGACGTTGAGCTTCAGTGGGTCGGTGATGTTGAGGACGAGTCGGGCCAATTGCGGTGAGACAGAGAGGTGAGAGTTTGACGGAGTTGAGAGTGTTTTGTTTGAGGGCTTGCTCGTTGGAGAATAAAAGAATAGAAAAAACAAAAAAAAAAGGAACAAATATTATTTTAATCGGTTGGAGAATAAAAAATGATTTTTTCTTTTTAGCTCTTAGCTACAGTGCACAACCATATATAGCTGTGCACTGTAGCAATGAAGGTAAAAATTTTACCTTTAGCTCCACTATTGCAACCTTCTTTTTTACATGTAGTGGTGCTAAAAATAGGTTTTTATATGTAGTGGTGCACCACTATTGCTAGTGTTCTCATAAATGTTGCTTGACTTTTGTGCATAATAATAAACAAAAAAGATGACTTCAATTCTTCTTTTTGGCAAGCTTCTCCGGTAGGCACATTTCAGGAGCCTTGACAAGAGTGTAGGCTGGACCCATGCTGCAGTGCACCCAACAAGAAGTAGACGAGAAGTGCTGAAAGTAAGGGCCCGTTTGGTAATGTTATTCTAGTAACGTTGTTTAAGTGTTATGAAAATACATGAGTGTGTGAAAAAATGTTATGGAAATACGTGTGTGTGTGAAAAAGTGTTATGGAAATACGTGTTGTATTGTTTAAATAATGAAAAATTGTTGTTTAAACAACACTAACAAACATGCCCTAATTTGTTAGTTTAGAATCCTCCATTCAAACAAGAATTCTTTTGTTTTGATAATGGGATGTGTGCATGGCCAAAGTAGTTTAATGGGGTGGGCCTATATTTGGGCTCACAACTAATTTGTATAATGGGCTTGGAGTTTCCTACTATGGGTGGTCCCTAGCCCGGCAACCCCTTTACACCCTCTGGTTTTGATTGACTCCACTCTTTCTCCTCCCCAAATAACCCTCCTTTCTACTAATGTTCTTGATCTTTTCTCTCAGTTTTCTCTTTCCAATTGCTAACACCCACTTCTCAATCCATTCTCCTATTTATAGCATAAGAGGAGTGGAGGTGTTATGATTACTTCCTTACTCGTGTGGATGGGGGTCCAATTCCATTGTTGCTAAGTGGATGTTCTGTCAGGAAAGGTGGTAATGGCATTGGAACTGATTCCCACTTCCAAAAGACTGCTCGGCAACGATATTCTCGAAGGCATTATTAGGCAACCGAGTACAGGGTATCCCCGAGCAATGATACCCTCGACCAAGTTAAAGACGATCAGGAGGTGCTTGCTTTAGGTATCCAAAACAGTGCAATCTTATTTTAGCTCTTGGGACCAGATTAGGCCCTGAGGTGTCTGGATCGAGGCTGAAGATCCAAAATGGGGAGAAGATCATATAATGTATCGCGAGGCTTGGGCCTAAGGCCCGTTAAAGAAATATATATATATATAGTGAAGAAAAACCAGTTAAAGAAAATCCCTTGATCCTTAGGATTATTAAATTGATTTGCTCCCATGTTGCTACAGTAAATCGCGTACCTCCAGACCCAATACATGACAGAGCTAAACTTGTGTATAGGACCCCGTATTGGAGTTTTAAGGGTGGTATGCACAAGCGTGATCCATTATCACGTGGCTGAGGTCTCAAAGGATCAAATGTTGCAATTAAGGTCAAGAGAATTATGCCCTGCAGAGGTAAATGATCTTGATTATAAGGATGCATGGTACCTTTGGACGTAGTTTTTAACTTTCTTTTCCTTAAATTTTTTTTTTATTTGTTTAAAATTGATTAAAATAGTTCATCTATATTTAGATAAAATGAGTCTTTTAAATAGTTGTGCATAAAGAAATAAACAGAAACTTTAATAAAAACACACTCAAAGTTACAGATTGAGTAGGTAATCATAAATGGAAAGGCAACTAGCCACTCCAATACTACTAATCATTATTGTACCACCATCGTTGTCTCAAGCGCCCCTGTTGCCACGACTCTTCCTCACCATCTATAATGCCACCATCCATCACCGCCTCAACCATCACCCACCATACATTCACCACCACTACCACACCACCTCTACTACTTGTAGACACTTTATTTTGTATCCCGTTAAAAAATTTTGGTCCCCAACCCAAATGATGAGCTTGACATATGTCAACCAAGAGTAATTAAAAAGTTCACAATAGTTTGGAAATAATCACAATTCAAAAGTGCTCAAATCGCTTCAAAATCGATACTAAAAATGACATTTACTCACTATTTTGACCATAACTTTTGATCCATAAAGAAATTTTAAGTGAAATATGTTTCATTGGAAAGTAGACATCTTGGGCTTCAATTTGAACACAAATTTTTCCTAATTTGGATTTATATTGAGTAAGTTATGGCCGTTAGAAGTTGGGTCATCAGAGTTGTCAGATTAGGATTTTGGGGGATGCATGGATATGCATGAATCAAGCATGCATATGCATGCCCGAACCATGTGTACACAAGGTCATTTCCAAAAGCCCCACACTTCAATTTTAGGGGCTCAAAATATCATTCTTTGATATAGGCTGGCTCTTAAACCATTGGGAACATTCAAAGACCATTAAAAAGCCCCAAAAGCCCTAATTTTAACTTATAAATACTCATCTTACGTCTTCAATCAAAACCTTAGCTAGAGAGAGTTATTTTTTAGCCTCCATCTTCTCTAAAACCCTTTTTTTTTTCTTTTCAAGACACTAGGTTAACAGCTAGCACGTTTTTTTTTTTTTTTTTTTTTTTTTTTTTTTTTTTTACTAGCATAAAAATTTTTTTTTAAAAAAAAAAGAAGAAAAAAAAGAAAGCAAAATCTTGTTCTTAATTGGATTTCTCAGAACCTTTTCAAAACATTTTGTTCTTGAGTTGATTGTTGTGTTCTTTAATTATTCTTGTTCTCTCAATCTAATCTTTGTGTTGTAGGTACTAAAGGGTTGGTTAAACAATCTCAAATCTGTGATTCTAAAGCAATGTGAGCCTCTTTCCCATGATTTTTCACTTTGTTACATATGATTCACATTAGTTTCTTAACATAATTTTTACATTTATTTTATTTGTTTTGTTTGTTGATCTTAATTCTTTTGATATATGTTACTATGATTTTAGGCTGATTATAATCTGTTTTTGTTATTCTTGTTTCATTATTTTGGATTTATGTGAAGTTTAACATATTTATTTATTTTTTGTTAGTTTAGTATACTTATTGATTTGTTTCTTGATTATTTGTTTATATCGCTTTGTTTTGTTTCCTTTATGTTAGTTTAGTGTTTAGGGTTTTAACATGCTTATTTGATTTCTGTTTTAATATTTTTTTTTAATTAAATCTATAAAAATGTGATTTTATGCAGATTTGTGTTAGAGGATGCGTACGCATCATTGAGTATGTGTAAGCACCCCGAACCTATTATAGAGTAAAATCTTGTTTTTATAATTTTAATCATTTTTCACATGTTCTTTGATTCTGTTTGACTCTTTTTAGGTTAACTGATTATGTTTAATTTTTTTTCCATGTTTGTTTGAGTCTCTTTGCCATGTTTGGTTTATTAGTGATATTTTTCCTTTTGTGTTTATTTCATTATCAACTTTCCGTGTTTAATATATTTGTTTGATTGTGTTTAATTTGTTTACTTTTATATCGTGATGTGATATTTAAATATGGCCTAGCAACACATAATGGAGGCTGGCCCACAAGCCAAGTGATCTTGGGTACCTAACACCTGCCCAAATCTTACCCAAAATCTGGACTTATAATTTGGTATGCAAACCTATGCATTTAAGTGATTGGCCCAAAAGACCCAATATGGTTCTTAGACCTAATCTAGGTGGCGACTTCATTTTTCACCCTCCGCCATGGTCCACTCCAAATGCCAAGGCGTACTCCCTTATGCCCACACTACTATCGCCACCACGATCACCTCCACAACATCACTACCACCATCTCCGCTACAACAATCATTACTATGCCTATTTAAAATATGGATTTTGTTAACACATGCCCTAAGGGTTATGGTTAAGATGCATTTAATATTTTATTAGATAATGATTTTATACATATATATCCCAAAAAATACACAAAACTACAATGAATTTGTGAATGTTAATCAATGAAAATCATTAACATGTATATTTTATTTTTTAAAATATGTGCATTACAGCTCATAATTAGCAATTTTTAATTTTTAATGTGCCTTTATAGGGAACTCTTTAACATAATTCATAATATATATATATATATATATATATGGGTTAGGTTATTTAAATTTTTGTAGTTTAAAATAATGCATAAAAGATGAGTTTATGGATTGAATAACAAATAACATCCAATTGACATAAAATTTAGCATAAATGTTAAGAACATATAGAATATGTAATTTAACGGTGGGATTTTCAAAATATGAATTCTATAACAAGTCATTGGGTGGTATAACATTACTTAGAGTTATACCAAGTGTAACTTG
>NW_027069737.1:0-19123 GCF_002906115.3 Quercus suber
TAACAATCATATTAAAAACCAATACAATCCACCTCAAAAAAAAAAAAAAATACAATCTAAATATTTTTTTTAAAGAAAAAAAACCTATTCAAATCTATAGAAGTCTAAAAGACTGTGTATTAAACTGTTTAGAATAAAATACAAGGATCTATCTTTTATATAGGTAGAAAAAATGTGTTGTACAAGTACTATAGGTGTAGAACAAGAAACTTAGACAACAGGCATAAGCCTATTGGGCTTATATTCTAACAGCCACATTCAAACTCATGATGGGTGAATATAGAGACCAACTCGATTTTGGAAGCCAATGCATGAAAACGTCTTGGTGGAGGAGGCTTGGTGAAGATATTAGCTCACTCGTCTTATGAGGAGATAGACTGCAACTGAAGTGCACCCTAAGGCAAATGGTGATGAGTAAAGTGGCAACCTATCTTAATATGGTGGATACATGAAAGTGTTATTATAGCACTTTATTGTTATAATGGATTGGACTTGTAGTGGAGTAATCAACTCTAAGATCCTAAAGTAGCCAACGTAGCCACAAAAACTTGGCTATGGTGTTTACAAGAGCGCGATATTCTGCTTCAATACTAAATCGAGTAAAAACAATCTTTCTTGCTTCCCCACCAAAAGATGAGAGAGTCATCAAGAAAAAATCAATACCATGTAATAGACCTATAGTTAGTGGGATCACTTGTCCAATCTGCATCTGAGTAAATTTGGAGGATCAAAGAAGACTGAGACAAAAAATGAAGTCCATGATGTACAAGTGTTTGCTTTTTATATAGTTGAACAATGTGTGATGTATTAATCCTTTTTCCTATTAGCACCCAAAAAAGATTGTGTGTAATGTATAAGTAATACAAGTGTAGACAAATAGACAATGGAGGGGAAGCCCCTTCTTAATCTATTGAATATCGAGCACCTGAAGAAATATTGCCCCTAGAACATAACTACCTTAGGCCCAGGGAGAAGGGAGAAATTATTTACTCCTTCAGGAGAAATCCTCCATCCTTCATTCACACCTGTTATGAGAGGAGAGAGGACTCCTCTTGGAGGAGTGAGAAAGGCTAAAAATGTAATAAACTTCCTTAGTGTATTGACTAATTATAAACTCTTTGGCTCCACTACACTTATAATTTCAATCTCTACTTAACCAATCTACAAAATTTCTTAGGATTCAATCTCCATCTACACCAAAAACTGATTACTGTCTTAGTCTAATGAGAAAAAGCTATCATCAAGAATGGGCACCATAGGTTGAAACTCTCTAAAAAAAAAAAAATCTACAAAATCTCTACTCATCCTTTGAAAGGCTTTATGTAATTATCAATTCAATTACCCAAGACTCAACACAAGTCTTACTTAGGAATGCTCCAAAGTGTTTAAGGAACATTTATTACTCTTTGAAACTTCGACCAGTACATTTTAATATTTAAAATTAAAAGATGGTTTTTTTTTTTTTAAATAAAGGTTTTGTTAGCAAATGCCCTTGGATTATAGGTTAAAAAATATTAAATATTAAATTATTTATAATATACTTTTTTAAAATGAGAGTAAACCTACTGATTATTTTTTGCACACAAAATTCAATGTATTTATGTGTATTTGCTTATGATATTTGTGTGAAATTTCTCTTTATATTTTAACATTTAAAAAAATCAAATAATTAATGTTAAAATAGAATATGAGCATAATTTGTATCTTTAAGACACTTTAATAATTACTATATAATAAAATTTTGGTTTTAATAACTGTAATTGTACTAAGTAGTTAATTTATCCCCCATAAAAAAAGTAGTTAATTTCTTTCTTTAACAAGTGTCTACACTCTATTGCTAATAGTATACTTGATATAAAACACTATTATATAAGTTTCAAGAAATTTAAAATTCTATTTCAACTTAAAAATTCTACTACTAGAAATTTCTTGAAATTTAAAATAAAAATATTTTGATTATATATCATAATTTTATAATTTAATATTGCAAAAATTACACAATACACAAGGTGCTTGCACCAATTGTATTTTTTTTAGAAGATCTTAAAATGAATGTGGTTGTATAATGTGGCTCAAAAATTTTTAAGACAAGTAAATTTAAATAAAAAACTATTAAATGTCAAGTAATTCACTAATTATTTACATATAATTTAAATTAAGCCATACTATAGTTTTATCTAAAAATTATGTTTTATGCATGAGAGAAAACATTACCGTCGGCCCATGTAAAGACATTCCATAGTTAGCAACTACTTGTAGAATGTCAGGCATATTTCCCTTAAATTGTCATGACTTACAATCTTTTACCATAATAATGGATATCATTATTTAAGGGAAAAAGAAGAAGAAAAAGCCTTTCCTTGTGATACGTGTCGGCAGTTAGCTTACTTTTATGGATAACAAGTGATGTTATGGCCTTATGGGTGACTTTAGAATTATTATTTTGCAAATGAACATAATGGGTTGGGTGCAATAGTCAAGAAATATTGATTAATTAGGTGGACCCATTGACCTGAAAGTGTGCGTGGAAGACCAGGCCTTAAAGGGTTGTTTGTTTCCTTTCATTAGATATAAATATGGTTGTCATCGTAGCCCTAAAGCTTTGTAAGTTTCTTATTCCTTTTCACACACCCAGATATTCCCTTCTAATCCTCAAAGCATTTAGCGTATACCCACCCCCACCACGTCCTTCCCTTACCCACATTTTGACTATAGCCTTAATGAATTTCAAAACCCAAGGCCAAATCAAAGATAAAATAAAAAGGAAGTACCTAATTTTTCTTTGTTTTCTTTAATGAATTCAGTGAATTTACATTAGACATGTCCTCCAATTCAACCCTCGAGGTCATAACATTTAAGATGATTGACGATGCTAACCTGCCTTCCCACTTGCAACTTGCAATGCCCTATGTCCAAATCCGCTTTTATACACTTTTAAACAATTTGGGCCGACTTCAGCTGAGCTAAAAGATCCCCTCCACCACCCCACCAAAAAAAAAAAAAAAAAAAAAAACACACACAGAGTTGAAACGAACTTCCATATATAAAATTTTATAATATGAAAAGGAAAATGCAAAATCGAATACCCATTTTAAAAAAATTATAAATTAATGTGAAAATTAATGTGATTTATATTATTTTCATAACAATAATAACAGTCTAATTAATTATTTGGGTAAATTACAAATTACACCCCTGAAGTTTGGAGTTGACTGGATTTTACACTCCGAAATTTCAAAATTTTGATTTTACACCCTGAAGTTTGGTTCCGTTAGCAATTCACCCTTATAGTTAATTTCTGCTGTTAAGTGACACATCATCATACTAATGTGTTTTATTTTTGCCAAATCAGCCAAAAACTAGGTTGTTTTAGGCCTAAACTTAAAATAAAATTCTCTAGCCTTAACGACACAGTTTAAGCCAAGTTCCCAAAATAGAAAAACAAAAACCACGAACAATGTTGAGACCCACAAACGGCCAAACCTCATGAACCCAAAACAATCATCTCGCATGATCCCAGGCGATGGCGGCAATGGCCTTGACGACCATTCCCCGAGCTTTGACTTCTCATGTTATTTTACACCAGTCCGAACCCAAGCCAAGGTTGTCTAAACACCATAACTAGAGAGTCACAAGAAAACAAGGTTGTCTTTACAAAGATGGAGGAGTTTTTTTGGGGTCTCCAACTTGATGAAGGTATTTTTCTTTTTACGTTTGTTCATGTGTTTGCATAGAATTGAAATTTGAGTTGGCTCCGCCCTGGTTGAATTGAGATTTCTTCATATTTAATATTTTTGACTGCTTTACTATTTCTGGCTATTCAATATCTTGTGGTCAGTTGATATCCATCCTTTTATTTGGTCAAATTCAAGTTTAATTATGACCTTTTTCTTTGGAAGTTGTCCTGATCTTATGCCTATCAATTTCCTTGAGCTTCCATTTGTACCCCATTAAAATACAATTGCATGTCTTAGTTTGCTACAAGTTTTCAATTCCTCCAATAGTTTTATAAAAATATAAAAAACTTGTACTTTTGTGCTCTTTCAGAAGCCCGTAGGCTTGAAAATGAGGAATTTTTTATGCAAGAAGATGAAGAGCCAAGAGCTTCCGATGAAGAAGTAAAAGATGAGGCAGGTGGATGGACCAAAGTTATAGATGGTAGTAAGATTGAGCACACTGTTGATGAGGATAAGGAGGAGATAGTGCTAGATGAAACTATCCATGAAGTTGCAGTTGGAAAAGGGTTATCATGTGTGCTAAAGCTGCTTAAAGAGCGAGGAACACTAAAAGAAAGCACCGAGTGGGGTGGCAGAAACATGGACAAGAAGAAGAGAAAACTCGTGGGCATTGTAGATGATGATGAATCAAAGGAGTCTTGTTGATCTGCTCTGGTTGATTTGAAAAGGAGATTCGCATAGAGTGGATAGATGAAATGGGATCACACAAGATGATCGTTTTGGGTTCGTGAGGCTTGGTAGTTTGTGGGTCTTAACCTTGTTTGTGGTTTTTGTTTTTAGATTTTAAGAATTTGGCTTAAACTATGTCGTTTAGACCAAGGAGTTAAGTTTAGGCGTAAAACGATGTAGTTTTGGGGTTGATTTGGCAAAAATAAAACACATTAACATGATGATATGTCACTTAACAGCAGAAATTAACTATAGGGAGTGAATTGCTAACGGAACCAAACTTCAGGGTGTAAAATCAAGTTTTTGAAACTTTGGAGTGTAATTTGCAATTTACCCAAATTATTTTTTAAAATTGATGATAATTTGCAAACTTTATATAGTGAAATTTGTAATATCTCTAACATATCACTCAAATGTGAATAAATGAATCCAATTTTACTTAAAAATTCGAGATCGGCTTTAAATCATTAACAAACTAGTCGTTGTCAGTCGTATTATTTTTTTTTATCATGCTATTTTATTGCCTGAAGGGGGCATGCTGCAAAAGCTTTAGTGAGTGGTAAGTGCAAGAGGCATGCCCGAAGGGTAGCGGCAGCAGTGTAGTTCCAAGTGTCGTCGCTAAAAGTCATACTCCCTGTTTTTGCCTTAATTAACATGTAGTTGTTTACTATTTCTATTAATATAATATTTTTTGGTATTCCTCCTCCTTTTCCCTCAACCTAAATCAACTTATTCTTTTTCATTGGTGCATTAATTGTTCTTCTTTAAAAATTACCAAATGATCATCTCAAGTGGCTTTCGTCTCATCTTTTCATCAATAGAGGCCATTCTAATCTACAAGCAAATTTCCTCATTTGAATACTATCTGTCCTTATATTTTCCATTATACATTAGTATATTTTCATTTTAAATACACTCATTTTATAAATATATTCTTAATGGTCTCACTCTTAGTACCATAGAAAATAACTAATCTTACAACAATCTTATAAGATTTTCCTTTTAACTTAATAGATATTCTACTATCACACAATATTCTTGATGTGTTTCTTGACTTCATCTACCCTGAATTTATATTATGATTTATGTCCTCTTTTGATTCAAGATGTCAAAACATCTCACTCTTTAGTTTTTCGCAAAAGTTTTGTGGTGGAGATAATAATGGCTTTCTGCGTTAAATCTAGTGAAGGTCTAGCTTCCTGGGACGACTAGATCTAGTTATGGGAGAATGGGATTGGTTGTTATAGAGATCAGGTGAAATTTGTGGTTTAGTGAGAGTTGTAATTGCTAAGTTGGTTTTAAGTAATATTGCTATTTTAATTGATATTTCTTATTTCTATTGATCACCTCTTTTACATTGCAAGGATCATATATTCGTCATAATGTCGACTCAAGCACAGGCAAGCTAGGTAACTGTCTAAGGCCATCCAATAGAAGGACCCCAAATTTTAACTATTAGAGATATACTTTTATTTATGGAAGTATTAATTAAGCTTCAAAAAATTATCCAATAAATAAATTTTTTTTTTTTAAAGACAAAATAAAAACAAAATGAGTAATATTAGGAATACTACAAATTTACCACCACACACTTTTAGTGCGATGGTCACTTCACAAGTATAAGTACTTGTGGGGTGTGGAGGACAAAGGTCAGTTCAAGTCTTTAAGACGGAGTTTTACACACATATACACTTAAATTAAGTTAGAGTAAAATTTCTATATTATAATAATAATAATAATAAAATACTACTAATTTTACTACATGACATTTACCAATCAATGTCTCACTATTCACAAAAAAAAATTAGGTCAACATTCATTTATTCTAATTTTTTTAATGGATTAAA
This sequence comes from Quercus suber, assembly GCF_002906115.3. Lineage (NCBI taxonomy): Eukaryota > Viridiplantae > Streptophyta > Magnoliopsida > Fagales > Fagaceae > Quercus > Quercus suber. Next base: position 6,254 of record NW_027069737.1, read on the forward strand.
TGTCACGTGAATTTGTTAAGGCTATATAGTACAATTGCTAAAATCTTTAACATTTTTTATATTATATATATATATATATATATCACTTGGATGTGCTATGAATGGTTCGTTTGCTCTATAAGCTAGAGTGTAAAATTCAATAATCTCCTATATATTGAAGCTGAAAAATCACTATCTATCTCTTTCTCTCAACAAAGCAAAACTTAAATGAAAATACCAAAACAAAAATTGAATCTCAAACCTCAATTTTTGTGTACTAATTGATGGAAAATTTTCGTTACTCTCTCTATTTAAAGCAAAAAAAGTGGTTTTGTTAAAGCTTCTTTAGAGCTGGCTTCGAGTCTTCTTCTACATTGAGTCCGTCTCCTTCAACTTTGGCAGATTATCTAAAAATTCTATTTCTTTCTTGCTTCGCTTTGTCTTTGTTTGTTTTTATTCTTTGTACTTGGTCGTGGTAGGAATACAAATGTCATTGATGCATACATTGTACAAGAAGCAACTCGGTGTTCCTATTTATACTAGGGGTGGGGACGTGAGTAGCATAGGATTTATTAAAAAAAGAACATGTACCGTACTTCCACACACCCATACTTATCCATCAGTGTTCTTTCTTTAAAATATGTAGTTATAATAAAATTTCAATTTCTTTGCTTCTTTTGTTTATACATATATGTACTCTCATATAGGTGTTGACGAACACACTTTTGCTTGATATTCGTAGTATATATATAATCCAAGTTGTTAACTAAAAATTATATATATTTTGTAAATAAATATATAATTAATTACCAATTCAAAAAGAAATGGTAAAAGAACATGAATACAAAAGCTTAATTAATAATTTCATATCTTTTCATTATTGTCAATATTTGATTAACTTTCTCCATGGGTTATGAGTTTCTGTAATTGTTGCCTGTGGCTATAAGAGAGTACAACGAGCCAAGAATTGAAAGAAGAGAGGAAGCTCAAGCTAGAGGGAGTTTTGGAATGAAGAAAACTTTGTATATTACTCAACTGAATGAATTTGTACATGAATTTGTGACTAAACACAGAAAATAGAGCAAGCAAAATATCCCAAACTATGCGGGTATAGTTACAACACGTGTGTTTGTTAGTTAACTCATGTGTGAACATATCTCACTTAAATACATCACTAAACTACAGGTCACTAAACTATAGCACTTCATTAAGCTACACTGTACAACTAAACTACAATGCTAAGTTGTCGTTTATCTTAGATTTCATCCCTGCACTTCTTTCTTCTTTTGCTTTGTTCCTTTTCTTGCTTTGTGATCTGAATCATAACTTTGATACTCACCCATAAGATGAGAATCAGGATTGTGAATATTCACAATGCTCATCTTGGCAAGTAAAGCTTTCAATTGTTGACCACTAAGGGCCTTTGTAAGAAGATCAGCTAGTTGTGAGTGAGTAGGAGTGAAAAACAATCTGATGACTTTATCTTGAACCTTATCTCTGACCCAAGTGACAATCTATTTCTATATGTTTGGTTCTCTTATGAAATACAGGGTTCTCACTAATATATATAGCTACTTGGTTATTACAAAACAGCATTGCAGGCTTTGGATGATACACTTCTAAATCCTTTAACAAGGCTAATATCCAAGTCATCTCACACACAATCACTGCCATGGCTTGATACTCTGCTTCAGTAGAAGATCTAAAGACTATGGACTGCTTTTTAGATTTCCATGAAACTAGAAAATTACCCAAAAAGACACAATAACTAGTGGTTGATCTTCTAGTGTCAACACAAGATGCCCAATCTGCATCTGTGAATGTCTTTAAGTGCAAATCTGAGTTGGATGATAACAAAATACCTTGTCTAGGACTTCCCTTTATGTACTACAACACCTTATAGGCTACATCCAGGTGAGGTTTTCTTGGTTTTGACGTAAATTGACTCAGTTTGTTCACTGAGTATGTGATATCTGGTCTAGTAGTTGTTAAGTATATCAACCTGCCAACCAGTCTTCTATAAACACCAAGATCAGGTAACATCTCCCCATGGTATTTGCTCAACTTTAAGTTTTGCTTCATAGGAACTTTGCTAGGCTTGCATCCTGTTATGCCTACATCTTTGAGCACTTCCAAGGCATATTTCCTTTGACATAAGGAAATGCCTTTATCTAATCTAGCCACTTCAAGGCCAAGGAAGAATTTCAAGTTTCCAAGATCCTTTAGCTTAAACTCTTGATCCAGGAACACCTTAAGCTCTTCAACAATATGAATATCATTATTGGCTATAAGAATATCATCCACATACACCAAAAGTGCTATGAATGATTGATTGAACTTCTTGGTAAAAAAGGAGTAATCAAACCTTGACTGTTTGAATCCACATTTGAGAATAGTGGATGGGAATTTGGAGTACCACTGCCTTGATGCCTGTTTAAGGCCATACAAGGATTTGTTAAGCTTGCACACTATATTCTCCCCCTTGCTGTGAAATCCTTGAGGCAACTGCATGTAAACCTCCTCATGAAGCTCTCTATGAAGGAAAGCATTATTTACATCAAGCTGAGTTAGGTGCCAACCTCTCACAGTAGATATGGCAAACAAGGTTTTAACAGTGGTCATTTTAGCAACAGGTGAAAAGGTTTCAGTGAAGTCCAAGCCTTCCTGCTGTGTAAACCCCTTAGCCACAAGGCATGCCTTATACGTCTCTACTATGCCAACAGCTTTATACTTCACCCTATATACCCATTTGCACCCAATAGCCCTTTTATGAGATGGTAAGGGAGTGAGAGACCAAGTCTGGTTAGATTCTAATGCGGCAATCTCAACGGCCATTGCATTCTGCCATTTGGGATCTTGGATAGCCTCATGATAAGTTTTTGGTTCAAAAATAGCAGTGATAAGAGAGCAAAAATGGGCATAGGAAGGAAACAAAGTAGAAGAACCAAGAAAATGAGACAAGGGGTATTTTGTACGTAAGGTGTGTGAGGCTGAACAAGACTTGATGGCATGATTGGAATGATCAAACTGATCAGTAATAACATTGCTACACTTATAGTCTTGCAAATAGGAAGGAGCTGTAGACACTTTAGTGGATTTTCTCAAAGATGGAGTTGAGGGAACAGAAGGGATAATGGCAGATTTAGTGATGGGAGGACTAGAATTTTCAGTAGAAACATGAAGAGGTAAATCACATGATGGAGAAGCAGATTCATCAGGTGATGAAGGATTGAGTAAAGCATTAGAAGTTGAATTAGGAAATTCAAGATTAGGAATAGGTTGAAGGATGACAGATTCAAAATTTGAATCAAAAGTAGAATCAAATAAGGCAGGTTGAGAGGCAGTAGATGTATCTAGAGGGGGAAAAATGTGAGTAAAAGTGATATTTGAGTGAGGTGAGGAAGAATAAGTGGATGAAATGAAAGGAGACACAGTCTTATGAAAGGTTACATCTCTAGAGACAGATTTTCTTGGTGACCAGATTAAGTAACTTGTACCCTTTGACACCAAAAGGGAATCCCAGAAAAACACAAGGAACAGATCTAGGATCAAACTTAGATCTGTTATGAGATAAAGTGGAAGCAAAACAAAGGCAACCAAAGACCTTTAAGTGAACAAAAGAAGGTGGTTTATTGTAAAGTTTCTCAAAAGGGGTTTTATTTTCTAAAATGGAAGAGGCAGTCTCTTGATTATGTATACATCAGTCAAAACTCATTCACCCCAATAGGAAATAGGCACATTATATTGAAGTTTTAATGCTCTAGCAATGCTTAAGATATGTTGATGTTTCCTTTCCACAACTGAATTTTGTTGTGGAGTGGCAACACATGAATGTTGATACAAAATCCCATGATCAGCAAAGAAATCTTTTAGGAAAAATTCATGAGCATTATCAATCCTAATTGCTTTAATATTGATGTGAAATTGTGTTGAGATCATTTTGTAAAAAGAAATCAATAAGGGCCTAGTGTTTGATTTTGATTTCATAAGATAAATCCGTGTTGATCTAGTAGCATCATCAACAATGGTAAGGACATACCTAAAACCATTATGAGTAGATTTTGCAAAAGGACCCCAAACATCACAGTAAATAAGATCAAAGGCATTATCAGACAAATGATTGAAAGAAAGGAAAGGAAGTCTTTTCTGTTTTACAATGGGACAAAGGGCACAATCTTTATTGCTATGTATAGTGCTTACATCAAGGAGAATATCACATAAGACCTGAAGTTTAGCATCTGATACATGACCTAATCTAAGATGCCAAAGATAGGACTTTGTCATGATAGGAACATCCTTAACATTATTTGCAAAAGAATTAAAAACAGTCCCTAAGATAGAAGATACAGTTGAAACAGATTTGCAAGATTCTGAAGAATGTAGCAAATAGAGATTATGATGCAGCTTACCCACTCCAATCATTTTCCAACAAGAAAGGTCCTGTATAAAACACATATTGGATAGAAAAATGAAGCAACATGATAGACTTTTGGTTAGTTGACTAATGGATATCTAGTTGAAAGTGAAAGAAGGAACACATAATACATTTTCAAGAACTAAATTAGAAGTTACTTGAAAGGTTCCTATATGTGTGACAACAACTCTTTCACCAAAACACATATTGGATAGAAAAATGAAGCAACATGATAGACTTTTGGTTAGTTGACTAATGGATATCTAGTTGAAAGTGAAAGAAGGAACACATAATACATTTTCAAGAACTAAATTAGAAGTTACTTGAATGGTTCCTATATGTGTGACAACAACTCTTTCACCACTATGCAATTGAACAAAAGAGGTTATAGAACTAGTAATTTTAGTGAACAAATCAACTGAATGAACTATGTGATCTATGGCACTTGTATCAAGAACCCAAGTGTCTTGACTATATGCTGTTTTATTTGAAGGATTGACAGCAAAAATAGAGTGTTGCATGCTCAAACATATTGAGTTTTGCAAGAGATCATCAGAGATACCTGAGAAGGCAGAATTGGCTGTGTAAATTGCTTCATTGGAACTACCAGAATTGGATGCATGAGAATTCAACAGGGAAATCAATTGCTGATACTGTTCTGGTGTGAAAGAGAAATTGTTAATCTGATGCACAGCTTCATTCAAAGCTTGATCACAATCCATCATGACCTGATTAGCCATAGGAAACTTTCCCTTTTGCTTGTCGCCTAGTGGAAATCCAACAAGCTTGTAGCATTTCTCCTTGATATGCATAACCTTTCCACAGTAGCTACACATAGGCCTTCCATTTTGAACATTCCCTTTGAAATTCTTGCCATTGTTTCTTAAAGGAAAAGAACTTTGATTGAAGACTTGATTCTTGACAGCAAGAGTAGTGGATTCAACTGAAGGAGTGGCATGAATACTTGAAGATCTTTTCCTTTCCTCCTGGATTACCAAAGAAAAAGTTTTATCCACAGATGGAACAGGTTCCATCATGAGGATCTGAGTCTTGACCTGTGAGTAACAATCATTCAATCCATTAAGAAATTGCATGATTGAATATTGGTGGTGAAGATGCACAATCTTCTCATTCATACCACAAGTACATTTTCCACATGAACACGATGGCAAAGGCCTCAAATTCAACAATTGATCCCAAGAAGGTTGAAGATTAGTGAAGAAGTTTGTCACTGTGGAATCTCCTTGCACCACAGTGGAAATTTGCTTCTGAAGTTGAGAAATCCTTGGTCCATTTGCTTGTAAAAACCGATTCTTGAGAACATTCCAGACCTCAAAAACTATGTCTCTGTAAATGACACTAGCAGTAATATGAGGTGAAACTGAATTCAAGATCCACGATGAGATCATTGAATTGCACTTTGACCATGCCTTTTTCTGAAGTGGTGTAACTGCCATTGATGCAATGATGGAACCATCTACAAATCCAAGCTTACTCTTAGCATCTAGAGCCATCCTCATTGCTCTGGCCTAATTAGGGTAATTATCCTCAATGAGAGGTTGAACAATGAAGATTGCACCATGAGATTCACCATGGTGCAAGAAAAATGGGCTTCGAGAATCTTCCAATGGTGAAAGCTCTCATGTAAAAGAAGAAGTAGTATTTACGCCATTGATGTAAGGTTAAGCTTTGATACCATATAAGAAAGTACAGAGAGCCAAGAATTGAAAGAAGAGAGGAAGCTCAATATAGAAAGAGTTTTGGAATGAAGAAAACTTTGTATATTACTCAATTGAATGAATCTGTACATGAATCTGTGACTAAATACAGAAAACGGAGCAAGAAAAATATCCCAAACTATGTGGGTATAGTTACAACACGTGTGTTTGTTAGTTAACTCACATGAACATATCTCACTTAAATACATCACTAGACTACAAGTTACTAAACTACAACACTTCATTAAGCTACACTGTACAACTAAACTACAATGTTAAGCTATGGTTTATCTCAGATTTCATCCCTGCACTTCTTTCTTTTTTTGCTTCGTTCCTTTTCTTGCTTTGTGATCTGAATCATAACTTTGATAGTGGCTATTTGGTGTAATTTGTTTCGTGGGTATGGTGTGTGGTTCCTAGTTTTTATTTGAGGGAATTTATAGTTGTTTTTTCAGTATTAAGCAGGTTATTTATTTATTTATTTCTACTTATTGAGAACAGATTTTTTTTTTTAGAAACCATATGAAGCTTTTCATTAATTTGACAATAACATTTGGTCGATTATTACAAAGCTGTTAGCCTCACAGTGAATGTCTTCAATCTAGATCTGAGAATTAGAAGAATTTTTGGCTAATTTAGCAGGCTTATCTGCTATAGCATTACCACTACGTTTTACATGGGTAAAGGAAGCAAAATGTAAATTTGAAACTAAAAGATGAGTCTCATCAGTTATGTGTCCAAAGGAAGCCATGATTGACAAAGTTGCTGAAAGATGCTTGTATACTACTTCAGAGTCTCCCATAAAAATTACCTCCTGAAGACCAGTTTCAATGGCAAAAGTGACTGATCTTCACCATGCCATAGCCTCTAAATCATCAACTGATGGAGTAAGAGGTACCCTTTCTAACAATGCTGCAATCACCGAACCTTCGGAGTTTTAGATTACAATTCCCACGCCTGCACAGTTTAAGCCATGGAAGATTGCTCCATAACAGTTGGATTTGAGCAAAAGTGGTGGAGGTGGAAGGCAATGAGTTGGGTGACTTTCTACAGTAGTGTGTAGTAGTGGGAGTGTGGTTGTCTGAAATTCTTTGAGCCTCTCCAAAGCTTCCTTGTGAATCTGTGATAATGGCAGTGATGGATTGCCCATTCTAGCTGCATTTCGATTATACCAAATAATCCACGCTATGTATGCCACAGTTTCTGGAAGGTTGGACTCTTTGAGGAGCAAAATGCCATGAAACCAATCATTAAAATTTGCAAACCATTCCAACAAAAAGCCTCGGCATGCCACAATTTCCCACCAAATTTCCTTCAGCAGTTGACACCCCCATAATGCATGCGCTGAGTCTTCCACCTCACTACCACAACGCTCACAAAGTGCATTTGGAATGGATAATCCCTTAAATAAATTTTGTTTTGTTGAAAGGGAATCAGTGCAAGCATGCCAAATGAAGTGTAGAATCTTACTTGAGGCATTGAGAGACCAAGCTTGTAGCCAGAATGTTTTGTGAGCATTTCGATTTGAGTGACCTGATTTAGCCTCTCCTTCCTTAGCAATGAGCAAATGGTAAGCTATTTTTGTGGAGTGAATACCATTCTTTGTGGCAGACTATATCAATTTATTAGCTGAACCACCATGCTTGAGAGGCAAACTTATGATTGCACTAGCTTCTTGAGGTAAAAACTCGCTTCAGACACGATTCTCTAACCAGCAAGAATTTTCTTCATCAATAAGAGCACATACCCGAGTATTGTTTGGGAAATTTCTTTGTGGTGAGATGATGCGACTTGCATGTTGAGTTGGAAGCCACTTGTCCTTCCTAATAATAACCGATTTCCCATTGCCAATCCTCCACCTAGACCCCAACCTCACCAACTGCCTAGCTTTTAGAATACTTTGCCAAGCATACGACCCTTTTGTCTTCGCTTCATCATCCAAAATTGAGCAATAATGGAAGTATTTTGATTTGAAAACTTTGTATAGTAGGGAGTCAGTGTTGTGAAGAAGCCTCCATACCTGTTTTCCCAACATAGCAATATTAAAATTTTATGTCCTTGAAACCCAAACCCCCATTGCATTTTGACAAACAAAGTTTTTTCCATGCTACCCAATGAATTTTCCTTGCTTCCCCCTTATAACCCCACCAAAACTTTCAAATTAGGGGCTCAATATCCTTGCATAAGGATTTAGGTAACATAAATCAGCCCATGGTATAAGTTGGCATGGTTTGGAGTACTGCTTTTATAATTTCTCTACCCCCTTGTGATAGTAGTTTTTCCTTCCATCCTTGAATCTCGTGCCAAATCCTCTCTCTTATATAACTAAAGCTTTGTTTTTTGGCTCTACCAACAAAGGAAAGAATGCCAAGGTAAGACTAAATATGTGTGGTGGCTGAAACTCCAAGTGCTGTTTAGATGGAAAGACCTTATTAATAATAAATATGAATAATAAGAACTAAAGTGATAAAAAACAGCTAAGAATTTTGTATCTCAATGTCATAGTAGAAGAATCAAGGTGTACTTGTAAGTTGTAAATCCTCTACATCTCATTGTTGTAAGTTATAACTATCAAAATATAATTAAAAAAAAATGACAAAAAATAAATTTATGAATGAAATTGATAATTCACCCAAACTTATAGTGTAATTTTTATTTTGGCCATCATTTAAAAAAAATAAATAAATAAATTATTGATATGCATTTTAAATGATGTAGTGGCATGTTTTAATTGGATGTGGATTTAGTGAACTCAAAACAAACATAGTTTTAATGTGTTAAAATTATGTCGTTATAAGCCTAGTTGGAAGAATTGGCATGTAATGGCTTGCTCATTAACGAATATAGATGGAAGGGTCTTTTTCTTTTATTTTTTATTTTTTTTATCATAAAAAATACATAATGTTAGGTGTAATGATCATAATTTAAAAATAGGAGATAAAATCAAAATTATTCTAAATTAAGGATATAAATTTTTATGTAGTGTTAGGGATCTTAGTGTTGGCATATTCCGTGCAAATTTTCCAAGTATTTTTTTTTTTTCATTGTATTTGGATACATTTGTGAGTTCGTTATAACTACAAAAAACTAGGGCTATAGTCGTGTTTTTAAAACGCGACTATAGGTACCGCCGGTATAGACCCAAATGGGCTATCCTGATACTTTTTATGCCAGCACTTCCTAGCGTTGCCTAGTAAGTGTGACAATAGCCTTGAGTGACCTACACTGGTGGTTTTAAAACCGCCACTATAAGTCCCGATGGTTTTGTAATCCTATACTGGATTTCTTTTAGAAATAAAAAACCACTGTAATAAATCGAACCTATACCAACAGTTTTAAACTATTGCCATAGGAATTTTTTTTTTTTTTATACTTTTCTAATATAACCTTTAGTAGTGGTTTTTTAACCCTATACTGTCGCTTTTTAGAAACTGAAAACTGTAATAGTAGATTAAACCTATACTAGTAGTTTTAAATCGCCTTTATAAGCATTTTCATATTTTTCTAATATAGCCTTTAGCTGAAACCACCACTATAGGTCTCTTTTTTTTTTTTTTTTTTTTTTTAGGCACATAATTTTGCTTTCACAACTTATTTATAGCTAAACAAAATAACATACTAAATACAAGCAAGGATCTAGTTTTAAACTATAAAATTGTATGCACACATTATACATTACCAAATTAAGGTTAGGATACCAAAATAAAAATTTTATACTATAATAGTAGTTATGCCCAAAAGAATACATTCCAAATGTCTAGAATGTTATAATAATGTTTTCAATGGTGAATATATATCAGCATTTGAAACTTTATAATACATTGAGTAGGACCAAAAAAAAAAAAAAACACTAATTGCATATCTCCTAATGTGAATCCCCTAGATTATAAATTTACAGCAATTGGAGAATGGTTATTTGTATCATCACCACCCTAAAATATAATAAACCCATGGTAGCTTCATATCTCTGCATTGGCTTCCTTTTCTTTTTTTCCTAAAACATGATCATTAGATTCATTAAAATAATTATTCCAATGTTTCTACACATTTAAGCTTACTTCCTGTCATCTTTGTATTATAGCTACCCATAGTTGTGTATGACATATAAGTGGTCATGTGAATGATAGCAATATATATGGCATCATGTAACTACAAAGTAGAGTGTAAAGAAGCATGACTAACCCACACCAATGTAGCCCATAGGAGCATCACTTCTCCACATGTAAATGTACTAAACTCCTATACAAGAAGCAAGTCGAAATAATATAATATAACAACTAGTATTGTACTGACCATGGTTGTCAAAATCGGGATCCTACGTAAGATTGTGGGAGGTAGGTGGGATTGTGGATTGTAGGATCGGATCATGAATCGTAAGATCCTACATTATTTGAGGAAAAAAAAAACAAATTGGTATGTAAAATAATCACATAAATTATACATTCATAAAAAATCAAAAATTTGCATTCATTTGATATAATTACCATACATCATTATATCAATTTGTAAGCATCATTTAAGATGTCAAAAATCTCAAAATGTAACACTCTATTAGGATGTTATTTTTTGTTTGTTTTCAACTAGCACTCTATCTCGCTACATTAGAATAGCAAAACTTGATCTATTGGAATATTATTTTTCATTTGGGTCCAACCGAACTTTCTGTTAAGTTAAAGAAGATTACAAGAAACCAAAATCGTTTGAAATCGTCAGAATCATACGATCTTGAATGATCGCTAAGATCCTTAAAAGATTTAGATCGTTTTGGGCAGGTAGATCGTAAAATCATAGGATCGTAGGATCCAAATCGGGATTTTGACAACCATTGTATTGACTACTGGTGTATGTTTTCTTGTATTAAACAAACCCTTAATAATATTACAACTATAGAACAAATTTAAATAATTTAATAGTGAATGCTATTTTTTTTTTGGTATATTACTAATTTAATAAGTAGAGCTCTTATAAGGATATCAGTAGTTTGAGCAAAACTTTTGGATCCAGTGGCTTGTATTTCTTTCTATTTCTCATGGTGTTTTTTGTTCACTTCACATAGGTCCTATGAATATGTTCAAGAAAAAGAATACCTTGCCTTTCCTTGAAAACCAAAAATCAACCAATGTGTGAAACTGTTCAAAATCAACATCTGCCAGATGCAACCCCATTACATCTTTTTTCTTTAACCACTTTTTACAATACTTCTTCTTCAAATGAGCCTTGTGGCTTCTCCACTACTCCCCAAGCTGAGACGAAGCCCAATTCCTTTGTTTCTTAGGTTTGATGCGGTCTGCAAGTATGGTCCATTGTTTCTAAAATCAACAATTGAGTTAGTGAATTTCGCATTTTCAGCATAGCTACACACTTGTCTAAAACTTTGTACAATTAAGCATAAAACCCAAGCAGTTTTGTTTTCTTGTCTAATACCTAAATGGCCTCCCAACATTGGTTTTTATATTGTTGTGGCATTGAAAGCCATCGAATATAACCAATTGGGCACATATATGGCATTCGTGCCACAATTCCTAACCACCTTAACCAAGTTCTTGCAAGTTTAATCAACTAGCCCGCTTTATTTAATTGCAAGACAAGTCTTTCTTCACTTGTAGAGGATTATTGTCTTTCTTCCTTAGTTGGAGGGGTTTCTAGTCATTCTTGCTCTTCATTCAATCCTCCTTGTGAAAAGCATTCCCCAACATTGACCAAATCAAAATGCCGCTTCCTCCCCATCTAACTGCGTGCAAGAACTTAACAATACAAATATGATAATTATACCCTTCAAATTTATACAAGTTGATTGTTAAAACACATCTTAAGTTGCTTTGAAATATCTATTTTAATGATTGAAAAAAGAAAATAGAAAAAAGAAAAAAAACATTAGTGCGTTAAATTATTGGGGGCATGATTTGAATTTTAAAATTTAAAAAAAAAAAAAAAAAAAAAAAAAAAACAAAAATGAAGTATATTAGACTTGAGTATGCATCAATAATGAAAACCAAATGAATAGTAATATTCCAAATATACACAATAAACACTCTAAATACCGATGTATACCACTTTATATCACTGTGAAAGTCACCCGCTTGGTCCAACTCAACAACCCATCACAAAACAAAAGTTGGACATCTCATTATAGAATTTTACACGTTTATAAACCCAAGGCAGAAATTACTTACAATGCTCAAATCAAGTACACGCCTCTTCAAAATTTTTCCAAAAGATTTCTTCGCCTACAAAAGATTAGCGTACTTTATAAGGAATACACAACCTTAACGAAGATCAAAACAAAAAACTACCCAATCAACTAACAATGGCACTACATGGTTGCATTTTCAACTCAGAACACAGCATCCCACTACAATCTACTATTTAAAATACTATAGTGGCAGTATCCAGTACATAAAAACCACATTATTTTTAACATCTAACAAGAATTATATCAAATCATATAAGATGATAAAAACAGAAAAAAAAATAAATAAATAAAATTTTCAATAAGGGCCACTAAGAGCTAATAATCAGAAATTTTTATTTTTATTTTTTATTTTTTATTTTTGGTTCTAAGTACCTAAAAAAAAAAAAAACACCAATAAGGAGAAGTCATAGACATTAAAAACCCAAAACCAAACTCAATTTGAGTCTTAAAATTTAGATTCTTGACATCCATCTTACTAGAGAAAGTTAGCTAGGTTTGACCATATCAAAATAGAAAGAATTAAAAAAAGAAAAAAGAAAAAAAGAGAGAATATATATATATATATA